>NC_071095.1:21579492-21591992 GCF_027358695.1 Spea bombifrons
TAGTTAAACTTTAAAAAAAATAAAAAAGTTTAAGTATTCTAGCTAAATGATCACTGTGGTAGCCAATGTTACTACAGCGATCATATAGCTCTAAAAAGTCACATTCCCTTTTTAAAAATGGCCGATACTAATTTTTAATCCCATGATCCCTTTGATCACGGGGTTAAATTTAGCCAACGGTAGACGGAGGCAATTTTTGAAATCCTGATGAACTGCAAATATTATTAAAATCAGCCATTTAGCCTGTGCGGTACGTGAGTAACCATCTCATCGCTGGAGCGCCTTGCATTTTTACTGCAAAACTTATTTTTGCTGTAAAAGTGATTTTGGGATTGTAAGGGGAAATAATGGTGTGTGTGCTTCTGTGAGTGAATGTATGGAAAGTATGGTGTGTGCTTCTGCGAGTGAATGGAGATATGAAAGGCGTGTGAATGATCAGTAATTAGCCTTGACGTGGCATTACTGCTCATGTAGGAAGTTAAATTATGGCACAAAAAGTACACGTTTGCAAGAACTACACCCCTTGGCGCATCAAATGAGGGGCTGTATGTGTTTCTAGTACAAACCTGGAGTGCGCTAGAAACAAATGAACATGTCGCTATGGATAGAAAAAACATTTTCTAGCCAAAGTGACATATTTCATCATTATTTGTGCACTCAACTTTTGTCCTAGAAATACATGTAGCCCCTCATTTGAAGCTCCAAGGGGCGTAGTTTCTTAAAATGGATGAATTGTCTGAATGAGGGAGAGCATGAGTAAATGTGTGGATGAATTGTCTGAATGAGGGAAAGCATGAGTTAATGTGTTTGTGTGTATCATAGATGTATAATTGTGGAAGGGCAAAGATGGCACTAGCAGGATTTTTGAGCCTTGGGGACCGAGATGGCACAGGCCGGGTGTATATGGGACAAAGATGGCAAATCATATGTGTGTTATCTGGGTGCTGGCCAGGTTCTATCAGTTGATTAATACCTGCAATGCTATTTCCATGTATTTATTTGATCTATACCTGCGATGCTACGTTTCATATATTATTATTGTATACCTGCAAATACAGGATTTGTATGTGTGATTCTGTTTGATATATACCTTCAGTGCTGAGATCACAAGTGAATTTCAATTGATCTATACATGCAAAGCTGGGTTTGTGTGTTAATGTGTTGATCTATACCTGCTATCGGCAGCAGGGTCTAATATTAATATATATGGGCAACTGGGGCTAATATTAATATATATGGGCAGCAGGGGCTAATATATATATATATATATATCAGCAGCAGGATCTAATATTAGGACCTGAAATCATTTAGTGCAAAAGTTAAAGTATTGTGTTTAAAGGATTTCAAGGATTAGTCGTACTAAATTGTGGCTTCAGGCTTCCCATGTTGAATGATCAAGTATTGTATTGTCCAATAACAAAAGTACCATTCCATAGCACATTACTTTTGGCAATATATATATGTGTTTTTTCAGTGGTATGATTTAATGTTGGAAATTATTAATGCCCCCCCAGTTTGACTGTGGTATCTTGTGTGCCCCCCCTATATATTGTTTCTAGAGTCGCCACTGGTTGCATGGAAATTGTCCAAATGCTCTTGATGAGATACTCTGGGTTGTCTGCTTTACAGAAATATATACTTTTATGGGGGTATTTATAATTAGGGGGGTGCTAAGCAGCCCCAAATGAAACATAGGTTTAATAAAGCAAAATGTGAAAATTGCACTTTTGGAATCTATAACGTGCATGGTTCCGTTTGTGCCCTGTAAAGTCCAGAAAACCACCAAAAATGGCATGTGGGGTATTTCTGCAATCAGGAGAGACGACTGAACAATTTAGCATAGATTTCTCTGTCGTAACACATACCCTGTCCAAAAAATCCTAAGAATACTACAAAATACTAAGACGTGTTGGTGAAAAAAGCGCAGGAACTAATTTCTGTGGCCACCTTTGACAGTGATTGGTGCATGTAGAATGCCCAAATACCCCTGATAGGCTAGGCTGGATTGTCTGCTTTAGAGAAATATATACCTGTGTGGGTGTTTTTGTTTTATTTGTTTCAAATTAGAGTCGCAGTCCCATCATACCTAATGTAAAAATGTAATGGCTTTGTATAAAGTAATGTACACCTTATAGTATTTTGCCTATCTATATAAATTAGGTATTTCTAAAGTCAGGACACCTCAATTGATAAATCTGGATGTAAATGTCTGTCTCTTTACCTAATTTTGTGAGGATTCAGAGGGAAAATGGAAAAAAAACTGATGTTTTTTTCTAATTTTTGCTAGTTTTTACTAAATTTCTAATTCTAAAATGTCAGCTAATCATCCAACTATGGTATCAAAAGAAAGCTCTATCTCTCCTTGAAAAAACAATATATAGTTTATATGGGTACCCTATTCACAGGAAAAGAGAGGTACCAAAAACCCCTGGAATTGAAGGGGTTAACATTGTTAAACAGGTAAACAACCCAACCTTTAATCCCCTTTAGCTACTGAATCTCCCCCTAGTAGCAATCCTGTTATGGGATTAGTTTACACAGTGGAGTTCCTGCCTGTTTGGTAGCCAGGCCGGATCCATCTTTGAGTACCTCGCGGCCCTGTATGACAGGTCATTCTGTCACAGCCCCTTTTCTCTACATGCTGGTTCTGTGTTGCGGCGAAGGGGTTAATCGCTGGTGGCCATGGGGCGGAGGAAGCAATGTTCGGCGGGTGTACCCATTTGGGGTGCAGGTCTGAATTTAAAGGCGCCTAATGAATTTAAAGGGGCCGGCGTGCACACACCGCGCCACCCAATGGCTGTTCCTCAGCACTTTGTCCCAGGTCTTAAAAGGGGTGGGACGAAGAGCTGAGGCATGGCTATTGGGTGGCGCGGAGTCTGAAGCAGTGGTAAGTTGGGGGGGGCAGGTCCACTTTATTCAGCGGGCAAAGTGGCATTTATCCAGGGCCCACTAACCTTCGGGGGCCCCCCTCTGAGCTTTTAATCATCTACGATGTGACTACGTGCCCCACATAGTGTGGGTTTTTAAATATTAATTTTTAACGCGGAGGAGAGAGAGAGAGAGAGAGAGAGAGACGCAGTGCGTTTCTCCTGAACGTTTCAGCAACTACTCTGTCTCCTCCGGGAGGCCTCTAGCTCGGTTGCGGTGCAGGCGTGTCTTGCTGATCTCCGGAATATGATGTGAAGCAGCGCGCACTGCGGCAGTGCAAAGAGAAAGAGGCCTTGTGTTCTCACCGCAGGACGTCTGGAAGGTAAGTGAACTGCAAAGGGGGGGTGGATTATAAGAAGGGTGGGTAGATTGTGAGAAGGGAGGGGGGGTAGATTGTGAGAAGGGAGGGGGGGTTTCTAGCGAGGAAGAGTGTTGTATGAATATTGAGATAATATGAGATAAATGAATTAGTGTGTGGATGAATTGTGTGAATGAGGGAGAGTATGAAATAATGTGTGGCTAAATGATTTGAATGAGAGAGGGAATGAATTTGTGAGAATACATTAATGAGATGAGAGAATAAATGATTATGTGAATGAAAGTGTCAGTTGGTGAGTGACTGTAAAAGGGTTTGTGTGTATCATAGATGTATAATTGATTAGTGGAAAGGCAAAGAGGGTGCATGTGCATTGGGGACAAAGATGGCATAGGACGGGCTCTTTGGAGACAAAGTTGACTTGTGCTGGGCTGTTTGGGGACAAAGATGGCAAGTTTTTTGTGTGTTATCTGGTTGCCAGTCAGGTTCTATGTGGGCAGTGTGGACGCCAAGGCTGGCTTTGGGGTGTGCAACCTGCGATCTGGGGTTTTATCTATATTTATGGGTGTGTGAAGCGGGTTCCAAGGAAATACTTGCATAGGGTCCATTTTTATAAATATAAAATGTATGTCTAATATTTATATATATTGACAGTTGGGGCTAATATTAATATATATTGGCAGCAGGGTGTAACTTTAAAGAAATGGAGCAGTTCAGCTGTGATTTTGTAATCATATTTCAATCAGAGTCTTTACTTCAAAGCGATAAGTACATATTAAGGATTTAAAAATGCATGTCTAATGCACACACATATATATGTATATATGTATATATACATATAGATACATACATACACACACACACACACACACACACACACACACACACATCTGTGTGTGTAATTTCATGGGTGTCATAGTGTGTTTTGGAATGGCAGAAATAAAATGTGGTCACCCTAGGTCCGCGGTAGTGGAATTTGAAGATGGCCGCACGTCCAGTTGCCTTCTGACTGTAGGGCCCCATCCGCTCTTCCTCTTCTGGCCACCTGCGGGCCTGCGGTGGTGTGGTGGACTAGGAAGATGATTTAAAAAGAAGGCTGCATATACTGTGGCATCTTTAATTCTATAGAGATGGAGCGCTCGCCTGTCCCTGGCCTCAATGGCACTTCTCAGCTCTGGTGTTGAGAGCTTGCTGTGGCTTACCAATGCAATGCTTTAAATACTAGAGCTGAAATGTGCAAAATAAGAACCCAGTCAAGAGCACATTGGACCTCCATTGCATAAGGATCCCTCTCCCTGTTGCTCAAGGTTTTGAATTTTCACTCAGCCTCTTTTCACGATTATATCCATTATCCTCCCCCCACTGCATTGGGTGGAGGGCAGTGGTTGTAGTGGGAGGAATACAGGCTAGTAGTGGGGGCAACAGGGCTAGTGGGCTCTCAACTGCAAGCCCCCCCCCCACCACTACAAGCTTCTGTACTTCCCAGTTTTTGCATTTAATTGGCGGGAAGGCAGAAGAAGGACGGGCCCACTATTATATTTTCTGCCCAGGGTCCATCAGAGCCTTGAATTGGCCCTGGGGGGGGTTATATAGGGGGTATAAGGGTTTTCTGGAGGCAGAGTGCCTCATGATATGCCTTTTAACCCCCTATATACCACTCTGCCTCCATAAATGCATTTTAATCCCCTGTATGCCACTATGTCCCATGATATGTCCCTGGCATATAGGGGTATAAGGCATTCCTGGAGGCAGGGTGGCATAAAGGGGGTTAAAAGGCATATCATGGGTCAGAGTGGCATATAGGAGTCAGAGTGGCAAATTGTGGGGTATAAGGCATTTTGGGGGTGTAGTTGCAAGCATGGGGGCAGATGCGCAGAACCGGGGGAGCAGGTTGGCAAATAAAAGGAAACCAAAACAAAAATGTCGTCATAATCATAGCTGAAACAATAGTTTACATGAATTAATAAAGAACTAAAAGTTTCTTACAAGAATATTGTGAAGAATAATGTGATCACTGAATAAAATGGAACTTTTTCATCTCCAAATGTTTGCAGTAGCAAATGTTTTGATTCCATTATGTCTCAAATGAATTTCATTTATTAGGGCCTTTTAATACTTTTGCTTTCTGGCATTTTAATACAAATAATGTGATAGAAAGAATGTTTTCTAGTTGTTGATTGTTGCGAAGGAATCACTGAGCCGTCCAGCAACTTCCTCGTCCCGAAGAAGCGTAGTACCTGTGAGAGACGTTTATCGTTCTATATAAAGCAATATCAACCGGCTCCTGCCCTAATGAATATCTTTTTATTTTTTTTGTAGTTATATTTATTCAGCTCACGGTTTGGATGTATTATATATTTATATATTAACAAAATCTCCAAGCTGCGTCGAAAGCCGCCTCAGTGCGCCCATTAACGTATCATTAATCAGACAGGGGCGCAAACAGACAATGTTTCCATTGACACTATTTATTTGCATTTACGTGCCAAACAGAGATAATGTTTTTCTGCTCTGTTGGGTTGCGACGTTGAGTATTTTCTCAGGGTGGAACGCGGGAGGCGAGAGAAGTCGGGCGGACCGTCGGAGAACCTTAGGAGGAGAATCTCCAAGTAGTAGATCAGAGGAAGCACCCAGAGACGATATTGTTTGTGGCCAATGAGCGTGAGACACTTGCTTGTGCAACCTGTAATGTAATTCTCCAGTTAATTCTCCAGCTATTCTCCAGCTATTGTATGTAATTGTATGTAATGTAATTCTCCAATCAATATACGAGTGGCTCATATAATCCCTTCTTGTGCTGTTTTCTATAGACTTACTGTAGGTTTGCATGGACTATGAAGGACCTGCAGGTTCTTAGGTATGCACTATAACAATACAACCCTAGTGCGTTTCTCTTGCAAGAAGGATTGAGCAGTGATAGTATTAGCGCATAGGTAAGGGAATGAGGTGACAGTCGACGGATCTCACCCATCGATTAGAGAAACCGGCCCGTCTTGCAGAAGAAGCTCACCCATAATGTCGAGTGAAGTTTTAGGAGTTTGCTTGTTGAGGTTTCACACACCAGTCCCAGCAATGTACGTTAACTCCTGGCTTACAGGTCAGCAGGAGGCATGGCTTTTGTTTTGTGAACGTAGGAGGGGGAGTATTATCTTTTAATGTTGGGGTTACCCCAATGATTTCAAGGCGTCTGATTATTTCTGGGCAATGAGCATTCATGCTTTTCTGGAAAATATTGTTGAAATCACTCCTGTTCACTCCAGGTATCGCTTGTTCTAGCGCGTTTTGGCTGTTGGGGAAGGAAGCAAGCGAGCGCTAGGTTATCATAGAAAACCGGGTGCTGCAGCGTCCCCAAAATGTTGAAATAAAGTGTTTGTTTTTTAAGTGTATTCGTCTTCTACCTTTTCTCTCGTACACTTTGTTTTTGGCAATCAAAATGATTTTTTGGATTGGAATAGACTTCAGGTGTCTAATGTTTTTTTGAGAGAAAAATCTGGATTTGTAAGTGTGCAGAATCAGATGCTTGCAGGAAGGAGGATTAGAGAATGTTTGGGGAATGAGTGTGATATATATGCAGTGGAATAGGTAGGGGGGCCAGAGGGGGGCTATGGCCCCCCCCATACGTTATGTTGTGCCACTGTTTATTCCTGTTTTATTGGCGCAGCCGGAGTGGAGATTGAGGCGCCGAGTGGTCGGTCAGGAATAATTTTTCAGCAACCGCTCAGTGCCTCTCACTCGCCTCTGTGTCGGTTGCGCACCGCGGCAGAGCAGGGAGATAGAGGCCTCGTGATCTCATTGCAGGACTTTTACAAGGTGTGTGAACTTCAAATGGTGGAGAGGGTAGATAGGGAGATAGGGGGAGGGTAGATAGCGAGGAAGGGGTAGATAGGGAGAGGCGGTAGATAGTGAGAAAGGAGGGTCGCAAGAACATTGACATAAAGAGTCAGAATGAGAGAGAGTGAATGGATTAATGTGTGGCTGCATTGTGTGAATGAGTGAGGGAATAAATGAATTAATGTGTGGATGGATTGTGTGAATAAGTGAGCGAATTACTGAATATGTGTAAATAGTTTGTGTGAAAGAATAAATGATTGATTGTGTGAATGAAAGTGAATTAGTGAGTGACTGTAAAAGTGTTTGTGTGAATCATTGGTGTATAGTTGATTTGTCAAAAAGGCAAAGATGGTATAAGCATTGGGGAGCAAGATGGCATCGGCAGTGTGTTTATGGGAGAAAGATGGCATACGCTCTGGTGTTTGGGGACAATGTTGACTCATTCTGGCCTGTTTGGGTGCTAGTCTGGTTTTATGTGTACAGTGTGGATGTCAGGTTTGGCTTTGGGGGTGTGCAAGCTGTGATCTATGCGTGTAATTTAGGGGTGGTTTACCTATAGCTTTTAATGCAGAGTTTTTATGTGAATTGCAATTGTTTGATACCCGCAAAGCTGTTTGTTTTGTGTGTTATTCTGGAGTGCTGTTGTCATGTGTTGTTTATGTGATCTATACGTTCAGCGCTGGGTTTGTGTGTTCTGTAGATCTATACCTGCAATGTTACGTTTCTATACATTATTTATGTATACTGGCAAATACACGGCTTATATGTTTTAATCAGTTGCATGTGCTGTTTCCATGAGTTGTTTCTTTGATCTATACCTGAACTACAGGGAGTCTTCCCCTGATCTGCAGTCAGTGTGGCAAATCAGTTGTTGTTTTGGTGTTGTAGCGGAGGGAGCGATTGCATGCAAGGGAGTGTGGAACGGGGTCCAAGGAAATGTTTGGTTAGGGTCCAATATGTATCTAATATATATATATATATATATATTGGTAGCATTAAAAATAAGAGTTGTTATTTAAAAATCATATTTTAAGCAAGGGTTTTCCTTTAAAGAGCTAAGTACTTATTATGTATTTAAAAACGGATGTGTAATGCATACATACCGTATTGGCTCGGATATAGGCCGCCCCCGTATATAGGCCGCACCCTAAAAGTTTTGTGCTTTTTTAAAGCAAAATTTTTTTTCTTTAAAAAAGCACCCAAAAACATGCTGCCACTCTGTCCCCCCCCCGAGATATGCTGCCACTCTGTCCTCTCCCCCCCCGAGATATGCCGCCACTCTGTCCTCTCCCCCCCGAGATATGCTGCCACTGTCCTCCCCCCCTCGAGATATGCTGCCACTCTGTCCTCTCCCCCCCCGAGATATGCTGCCACTCTGTCCTCCCCCTCGATATGCTGCCACTCTGTCACCCCCCCCCGACTTACCAGAGTAGACTCCCGGGTGTCTTACGGGGCCAGAGGGGGACATCTATGCACATCGTGTATACAACTCCCGGTGCCGGCATTCAGCGGAAGTGCCGGCACCGGAAGTTGTATACGCGTATTGCGTAGATGTCTTCCGCCGGCCCTGCAAGACACCCGGGAGTCTGCTCTGGTAAGTCGGGGGGGTTAAAATGCATCGTGCGGATGTTCACCGGCAACGGCGCATCGCCGCTGCCGGTGAACGTCCGTGTGATGCGCTTAGACAACCTCCCGTGCCGGTACTCCCCCCGTGGGAAGTGCCGGCAGGGGAGGCTGTCTGAGCGTATCAGACAGTAGGATGCAGGTCCCCTGCACCGCTGCGGGGGATCTGTATCCTAACCCCGCTGCCTGCCCGGCGCCCGGGACTGCATGTCCCGGGCGTCGGGCGCTAGACCCCGAATATAGGCCGCACCCCCACTTTAAAGACTTAAAGTGGAGGAAAAAAGTGCGGCCTATATTTGGGCCAATACGGTATATAGGCCGCACTTTTTCCCCCCACTTTAAGTCTTTAAAGTGGGGGTGTTGCCTATATTTAGGGTCTAGTGCCCGATCCCTGGGACATGCAGTCCCGGGCGACGAGCAGGCAGCGGGGTTAGGATACAGATCCCCCGCAGCGGTGCAGGGGGACCCGCATTCTACTCTCTGGTACGCTGAGACAGCCTCTCCTGCCAGCACTTTTCACTGGGGGGGGGATTGTGCCGGCACGGGAGGTTGTCTAAGCGCATCGTGCGGACGGTCACTGGCTGCGGGAGTCTGCTTTGGTAAGTCGGGGGGGGGGCAGAGTGGCAGCATATCTCGGGGGGGGAGGAGGAAGATAGTGGCAGCATATCTCGAGAGGGGGGGGACAGTGGCAGTGTATCTCGGGGGGGAGACAGAGTGGCAGCATGTTTTTTTTGTGTTTTTTTTTAAAGAAAAACACTTTTTCTTAAAAAAAAGCACCAAACTTGTACGGTGCGGCCTATATACGGGGGCGGCCTACATCCGAGCCAGTACGGTATATATATATATATATATGTATATTGTATATGTAGTGTTTTATAAACCCCCCCCACCCTTACTGTGGTCCCTGTCCCCCCATGTACACCCCCTGAATATGAAAGCTGGAGATGCCACTGGATATGTGACATGATGCTGATGAAAGAGCTATGTATACTTAGTGAAATAATGACCCGTTTTCTAGCATGTCATATAACCAGCTGTATGGCAGGGGGAAAATAATATGTATTTATTTCTCTTTTCTGTAGGTTCTGGCTGTATTTCTGGATTCCAGAGCGCTGCTGAAGACCCTGCAGGAGCTGCCGCTGTACATCCGCCTGAATGTGGATGGCGACCTGGTCCAGGTAATGCCTTCTTTCCTCGATTAGGAGAGCATAATATTCTCATAGCACAAACGCCTGCGAGATTAGATTACCGCAAAGCTGATCTCTTTTTATAATAATCAATTTTTGAATCTCCACCGGTCTCCAGACACTTAATTGAAGAATATGCAGTGTTTGTTCTTTGATTTTAATCAAAGTATTTTTATTAGCATGTGCGATGTGAAGCTCGAGGCAGTTTGATGAATTGTGTGTCCGCAGCTGCATAAAAGTACCACACGTTACTAACCTTTTAGCACCAGGGGGCTATGGCTGAACGGCGGGGTTATTAGAATCAATGTTTTCAGTTTGTAGCCCGCACGGATCGGCAAAACAATTCTTAGGTTTGTGTATTTTTGCCAAAGAAAGACCATGGCATGAGTTATGGCGGGTAAAGGTGATGGAAAACCCTTGTAGTAAAATCTAGGGGTTATGTCGAATCATTATTAAAGAAAGACTCATCTACAGACACCAGACAAGCCAGAAGGCTTGCTGTTCCCTTAGCAATTTCACGGTGCTGCCACAACCACAAGGGATTCTGGGTAGGCGCATGCCAATAAGGTCAACAATGATGGCCTTTTGCCTCTATATCCACTTTATACACGGATCCCTTGAAAGTAATTGCCCGCCGTACAGGACAGCCTTTAGACAAAACGCGGGAAGAGATGCAGCCGCCAGATCAGCGATCGTGGACGGCCGTTTTGTCCTTAATGGGACTCGTCAGCATGAGGTTGCGATACTGGCTTAATACTTGAGGCTTGGGTTAGCCAAGAAATACTATTACATAAGTGATGATGGAAAACCTTTCCGCTTAAAATGAAGGGGTAGTAGAAGCATTATTATTAAACAGTCATCTACAGACACGAGACAACCTCATGCTGACGAGTCCCATCAAGGATGAAACAGCTGTCCACGAGCGGTGAAATGGCTATTACACCTCTTCCCGAGGGCTGTCCTGTGCAGCGGGCAATTACTTTGAAGGGATCCATGTATAAAGTGGATCTAGAGGCAAAAGGTGATCATTGTTGACCTTGTTTGCATGCACCTACCCAAAATCCCTTGCGGTTGTGGCGTCACCATGAGATTTGTGAGGCGGCAACAACAAGCCTTCTGGCTTGTCTGGTGTCTGTAGATGAGATATGTGTAATAATGCTTTTACATAGGCCAAAGACAGGAAATGTACCTTTTTGCGATGGTGCAATAGGTACAGAGCGGAGTTAAAGCAGCAGTATCGGAAAGAACACACTCTGGGGAAACTAGATCCATGCTGAATGTAAGCTGTTAACAATAAACATGAAGGTGTAAGCGCACATGCCCCAATACACAACCTTGGAGTAAATGTGTGTAGATATATACCGTATTTGCTCGATTATAAGACGACCCTGATTATAAGACGACCCCCCAAAATCTGAATATTAACTTAGGAAAAAAAGAAAAAGCCTGAATATAAGACGACCCTAAAGGAAAAAAGTTTTACCAGTAAATGTTAATTCATGTAAACTATTTTTTTTAATAAAAGCTATGATTGAGAAAAAAATTTTTTTTTTGTTTTTATTTCTTGTATTTTCCAACCTGTCCCCCAGTTACGCACATCTGCCCCCAGGCTTGCCACACCAATATGGCACTGTGGCCCATGATATGCCTTTTAACCCTCTATATGCCACTATGCCCCATGGTATGCCTTTTGACCCCCTATGTGCCACTCTGCCTCCAGAAATGCCTTATACCCCTATATCCCATTCTGGCATTTAGGGGGTTAAAATGCATATTATGGGGCAGAGTGGCATATAGGGAGGTATAAGGCATTCCAGGAGGCAGAGTGGCATTAAGGGAGTTAAAAGGCATTATATAGAGCACTCTGCCTCCAGAAATGCCTTATACCCCTATATGCCACTCTGGCATTTAGGGGGTTAAAAGGCATATTATGGGGCAGAGTGGCATATAGGGAGGTATAAGGCATTTCAGGAGGCAGAGTGCACTATTAAATGCCCCCTTAATGCCACTCTGCCTCCTGAAATGCCTTATACCTCCCTATATGCCACTCTGCCCCATAATATGCCTTTTAACCCCCTAAGTGCCAGAGTGGCATATAGGGGTGTAAGGCATTCCAGAAATGACACACACACACACGCACACACACACACGCACACACACACACACACACTTACTTACCGGTGCTTCCAATTTCCTGCTGTATTGCCGGGGCAGCGGGTTGACGTCTCATTCTGCGGCAGCCGGAAGGAGGTGGAGTTGGCAGCGGGGGTTTGTATGCGTCCGTCGCAAATACCTTCCCCGGCTCTCAGAGATCAGGAACTCTTGAACTCTGACAGTCGGGGAAGGTATTTGCGACGGACGCATACAAACCCCCGCTGCCAACTTCACCTCCGGAAGCACCGGTAAGTGTGTGTGTGTGTGGGGGGGGGATGGCGACGACAGGAGGATCCAGGTCCCCTGCAGCGGTGTGGGGGATCTGGATCTTAGTCTCCTAATCAGACCTCTATTTGAGGTCTGATTAGAAGACGACCCCGATTATAAGACGAGGGGTATTTTTCAGAGCATTTGCTCTGAAAAAAACCTCGTCTTATAATCGAGCAAATACGGTATATATA
>NC_071095.1:21594492-21596992 GCF_027358695.1 Spea bombifrons
TATCTAGATAGATATATAGGTAGATATATAGATAGATATATATAGATATATATAGTGTATTTGCTCGATTCTAAGAGGAGCTTTTTTTCCAGAGGAAATGCTCTGAAAAATACCCCTCGTCTTATAATCAGGGTCGTCTTATAATCAGACCTCAAATGGTCTGATTATGAGACTAAGATCCAGATCCCCCGCAGCGATGCAGAGGACCTGGATCCTCCTGTGTTAACCCCCCCCCAATTTATCGGTGCTTCTGAGTCCCCGGTGCTTAGTCCGGGCTGCGTGTAGAGCTCTACGCGATACAATCGCGTAGAGCTCTACATGCTTCCCGGACTAAGCACTGGGGACCCAGATGCAGGGGACCTGGATCCTCCTGTGTTAACCCCCGACCCAACTCACCGGTGCATCTGAGTCCCTGGTGCTTAGTCTGGGCTGCGTGTAGAGCTCTACGCGATATAATGATACAATCGCGTAGAGCTCTACACGCTGCCTGGACTAAGCACTGGGGACTCAGAAGCACCGGTAAGCTGGAGGGGGGGGGGCATAACACAGGAGGATGCAGGGGACCTGCATCCTCCTGTGTTATGCCCCCTCCAACTTACCGGTGCTTCTGAGTCCCCGGTGCTTAGTCCGGGCAGCGTGTAGAGCTCTACGCGATTCGCGTGGAGCTCTACATGCTGGCCGGACTAAGCACCTGGGGCTCAGATGCAGGGGACCTGGACCCTCCTGTGTTATGCCCCCCACCCAACTCAGAAGCACCGGTAAGTTTTGAGGAGGGAGGGGGGAGTGTTAAATGGGGGGTGTAAGGCATTTCTGGAGGCAGAGTGCTCTGTGAAATGCCTTTTAACCCCTTTAATGCCACTCTGCCTCCTGAAATGCCTTAAACCTCCCTATATGCCACTCTTCCCCATAATATGCTTTTTAACCCTCTAAGTGCCAGAGTGGCATATAGGGTTAAAAGGCATATCATGGGCCACTGTGGCATTTAGAGGGTTAAAAGGCATATCATGGGGCACAGTGGCATATAGGGGGTATAAGGCACTTCTGGGGCAGCTGTGCATAACTGGGGGGCAGGTTGGAAAATCGAAGGAAATAAAACCAAAATATTTTTCTCAACCATACCTTTTATTAAAAACAGTGGTTAAATGAATGAACATTTACTGGTAAAACTTTTTTCCTATAGGGTCGTCTTATATTCAGGCTTTTTCTTTTTTTCCTCAATTAATATTAAGATTTGGGGGGTCGTCTTATAATGGAGCAAATACGGTATATAGATATATATAGATATATATAGATATATATATAGATATATATATATAGATATATAGATATAGATATATATATATAGATATATACTGTATTTGCTCGATTATAAGACGAGGTTTTTTTTCAGAGCAAATGCTCTGAAAAATACCCCTCGTCTTCTAATCGGGGTCGTCTTCTAATCAGACCTCAAATAGAGGTCTGATTAGGAGACTAAGATCCAGATCCCCCGCACCGCTGCAGGGGACCTGGATCCTCCTGTCTCACCCCCCCCCCATCATTCACACACTTACCGGTGCTTCCTGCTGTGTTGCCGGGGCAGCGGGTTGACGTCTACGCGATCCGCGTAGACAATGTCCGCTACAGCCGGAAGGAGGTGTGGCTAGCAGCGGGGGTTGTCTGCGTCCATTGCATAGACCTTCCCCGACTGTCAGAGATCACTGACAGCTGGGGAAAGTATACGCGACGGACGCATACAAACCCCCGCTGCTAGCCACATCTCCTTCTGGCTGCAGCAGAAGGCGACGTCAATCCGCTGCCCCGGCTGGAAGCACTGGTAAGAGAGGGGGGGAGAGCGGGGGAAGGGGGGTGAGAGAGGGGGGGAGAGAGAGTGTGTGTGTGTGTGTGTTAGTTAGTTAGTTAAAGGGGTGTATAGGGTGTGTGTGTGTTAAATGGGGGCATAGGGCATTTCTGGAGTGGCGTTAAGGGGCATTTAATAGAGCACTCTGCCTCCTGAAATGCCTTATACCTCCCTATATGCCACTCTGCCCCATAATATGCTTTTTAACCCCCTAAATGGCAGAGTGGCATATAGGGGTATAAGGCATTTCTGGAGGCAGAGTGCTCTATACAATGCCTTTTAACTTCCTTAATGCCACTCTGCCCCATAATATGCATTTAACCCCCTAAATGCCAGAATGGGATATAGGGGTATAAGGCATTTCTGGAGGCAGAGTGGCACATAGGGGGTCAAAAGGCATACCATGGGGCACAGTGGCATATAGAGGGTAAAAAGGCATATCATGGGCCACAGTGCCATATTGGAGTGGCAAGCCTGGGTGCAGATGTGCGTAACTGGGGGACAGGTTTGAAAATACAAGAAATAAAAACCAAAAAAATATTTCTCTCAATCATAGCTTTTATAAAAACAAATAGTTTACATGAATTAACATTTACTGGTAAAACTTTTTTTCCTTTGGGGTCATCTTATATTCAGGCTTTTTCTTTTTTTCCTAAGTTA